>NW_027271426.1:2175000-2221047 GCF_040938485.1 Diadema antillarum
AAGGATCGTTAATCTGATAATAGAATCAGTTTCGTTATTCCGAAAACGAAATATTCTTCTTTTAGTTACAATATACGTTGATGTGACAGCAATAATAAAAAGGCTGAATATTATGCTGTAAAAATTGAATGAAAACACGCACACGTACTCATGCCTACACACGTGCACACACACGCATTGACACACACAAAGACAAGCATAATGACAAACATACACAAACTAAAAAGGTCAAAAATAAAGCACTCGTGTATTTGCTGATAATCCCCTTTGAAATACGGCCCAAATCATAGATCAGCCCCTTCCCACTCTCATAACTTAAATGCATCAGACATGCAGTTGTAAACCAAGGACGACAGAAAAAGGCAGCAACGGCGACGAAATTAAATCAGCCCACAATGTGCTTAGCTAATACCTCAACTTATTTTCCACTTTGCTTAGAGTAGCACGCTTCTGAATGTGCTTTATCAAGACGTTTTGTCCAAGACACACGTGCTTTGGATTGCAGGGGTCAGATACTTCAGACAGTTGTAAATAAGTGGTGACGAAAGAAGGCGGCAACGGTAACGAAATCGATTCAGCCACAATATTCTTAAATAATCCATCAACTCGTAATTCAACATTGCTGAGAGTTGCATGCTTCTCAACGAGCCAAATCAAGACATTTTATCCAAGAGACGTGCCCTTTGGATTAGAGGCTCAAGTACTTGATGACGTTGTAAATACAGGATGAGGAAATAAGGCAGCAGGGTGACAAAATCGAATCAGCCAACAATATGCTTAGCGAAGACATCAAATCATTCTGCCACTTTGATTAGAATTGTATGCTTCTCAATGTGCTATATAAAGAATTTCTCTCCAAATGGCATGAGCTTTGAATTAGAGGGCTGAAATGCATCAGACAAATGTACAGAAAGGGTGACGAAAACAGGCAGCAACGGTGACAAAATTGAATCAACCTACAATGTGCTATGGTAATACAGTATCATACCACTTTGCTAAGGGTTACATGCCTCTCAATGTACTATATCAAAAAGATTCTTTTTTTTCCAGGACACATGTGATTTGGATTAGAGGGCTAATATACATGATGAGGTTGTACAGTAAATAAAGGGCGAAGAAAAGAGAAAAGGAGAACGCTGACGAAATCGATTCAGGCAACAATACGCTTGAATAATACATCGAATCGTTTTACGACTATGATCGCAGTTACATGCTTCTCAGTGTGCTTTACAGTGCATCAAGAAGTTTTCCCCCAGTGACGTGTGCTTTGCATTCTAGGGCTCAATAATACATGAAACTAATTGTACATGAAGGGTGGTGAAATAAGGCAGCAACGGTGTCTAAATCGATTCAGTCCACGATATGATTAGCTAATACGTCGAATTGTTAATTTTTTTCGGAGTTACATGTATCCCAATGAGCTTTTGATATGGGGATTCAAATGCATCAGAAAGTTGTACATAAAGGATGAAGATAAAGGCAGCAACTGTGAGGAAATTTAGCTAATCCTAAATGTGGTTAGGCAATATATCAACTCGTCATACCACTTTGCTGAGAGTTGCATGGTTCTCATTGTGCTACAGCAAGACGTTTTCTCCAAGGGGCATGTGCTTTAGATTAGAGGGCTCAATTGTATCAGGAAGATGTAAATAAAGAGTGACGAAACAGACAGCAACGGTGACGAAATCGATTTGGACCAAAATTTACTCAAGTACTACTCCACCCTTTATACCTTTCTACAGAGAGCCGAATGGTTCGTATTGTGCTTTATCAAGGCGTTTTTATCCAAGAAGAATGTACTTTGGATTACAGGGCTGCATGCTTCTCAATGTGCTATATCAAGAAATTTATGAAAGAGACGTGTTTATATTAGAGGGGTCGAAAATACATGATGAGGTTGTAAACAAAGGGTGACGAAAATGGCAATCAGGGTGACGGAAGCAAACAATGTTTCTAAATGACGCTTCAAATTGTTATACCAAATTACTTAGTGTTCCATGTTTCTCAATGTGCTACATCAAGACATTTTCTCCCAGAGACATGCTCTTTGCATTCGAGGTCTTAAATACATGATGCCGTTGTACACGAAGGGTTACGAAAAAGGCTACAACGGTGACGAAATCGATTTAGTCCAGGATATGATTAGCTAATTCATCAAATTGTTATACCATTTTTTTTTACAGTTGTATATCACAATGTACATTATCAATATTTTTTTTTTCAAGTGGCATGAGCTTTGCCGGATTAGACAACTGAAATGCATCAGAAAGTTGTACGTCAAGGTTGACGAAAAATTCACCAGCTATGACGAAATCAAATGAGATCAAAATGTGGTTACGTGATATATCAACTCGTCACGCCACTTTCTTGGGAGTTGCATGGTTCTCAGTTTGCTAAATCAATACGTCTTATCCAAGAGACGTATGCTTTGGATTAGAGGGCTTAAATGCATCAGACAGTTGTAAATAAATAGTGACAAAAACCGGCAGCAACAGTGACGAAATCGAATTAGCGCACATTTTGCTCAAGCAACAAGGAAAAGTAGAAATTACGCGGTGCGTAACATATGTCCCCGCCGGAAGTAGCATTTTGTAACAAAATGTGCAATATAGGTAAAAAATCAAGGTCAAAGGTCAAAGAAGTCAAAGGTCAAAATTCTGTGTAGAAGTTTTGAAGCCCTCACCTAGTGCCATCACATAAAGCAAATGGAATCGAAATTGGGTTAGAAATGGCGAAGGAGTAGCATTTTGTAGCCAATGTACAATATAGGTCAAAAATCAAGGTCAAAGGTCAAAGAAGTCAAAGGTCAAAATTCTGTGTAGAAGTTTTGAAGCCCTCAACTAGTGCCATCATATAAAGCAAATGGAATCGAAATCGGGTTAAAAATGGCGAAGGAGTAGCATTTCGTAGCAAAATGTACAATATAGGTAAAAAATCAAGGTCAAAGGTCAAAGAAGTCAAAGGTCAAAATTCTGTGTAGAAGTTTTGAAGCCCTCACCTAGTGCCATCACATAAAGCAAACGGAATCGAAATCGGGTTAGAAATGGCGAAGGAGTAGCATTTTGTAGCAAAATGTACAATATAGGTCAAAAAATCAAGGTCAAAGGTCAAAGAAGTCAAAGGTCAAAATTCTGTGTAGAAGTTTTGAAGCCCTCACCTAGTGCCATCACATAAAGCAAACGGAATCGAAATCGGGTTAGAAATGGCGAAGGAGTAGCATTTTGTAGCAAAATGTACAATATAGGTCAAAGGTCAAGGTCAAAGGTCACGACTGAAATTCTGTGTAGAAGTTTCAAAGCTCCCATGTAGTGCTATCATATAAAGCAAACAGAATCAAAATTGGCTCATAAATGACAGAGAAGTAGCAAATTGAAGATTTTGATCACACACGGACGCACACACGGACACACGGACACACGGACGGACGGACGGACAGACGGACGGACGGACACACGGACACACACACGTACGGAGCCCGTTTCATAGTCCCCTGCTCGAACTCGTTCGGCGGGGACAATAAATCAACTCGTCATATCACTTTATTGAGATATGCATGCTTCTCAATGTGCTTTGTCAAGGTGTTATAATATCCAAGAGATGTGTCCTTTTGATTAGAGGGCTCAAATGCATCAGTCATTTGTAGATAAAGGGTGACGAAAAAAGACAACAGCGGTGACGGAATCGAATCAGCCCACATTTTGCTCAAGTAATAAATCAACTCGTCATATCACTTTACTGAGAGCTGTGTGCCCCTTATTATGCTTTATGAAGATATTTTATGGAAGACATGTGGGCTTGGATGAGAGGACTCAAACGCATCAGATAGTTGTAAATAGCGGGTGACGAAAACAGGCAGCAGCGGTGACGGAATTCAATTCAATTCAATTCATTTATTTTCACACTTCTCATTTATGAACATTACAACAGAAACCAGACAAGTTCTTTTACCTTGTGAACAATGTGCAGAAAACAAACAATATACATGGTGATAACACAGTAATTACATGTAATGATAACTGGTCAAAATCGAAATCGAAATGGGGTTGATCAAAGAGAAGTATGACGGGACCTACATGAAAGCAAGCTTGTTTGGCTGTAAGCCCCGAGTAATCAGTGTTTGTGAAAAAGAAACGGAGAACGGATAGAAGATAAGACCAGAATGATGATGTAAGGTTGCCAAATTTTATGTAATAAAAACGAAGAAGAAGAAGAAGAAGAAGAAAAACAAACAAACTATACATTAATATGAAGTTACTGTGACCGAGCCATCATTAATCAGCCAACAATATCGAATCAGCCAACAATATCGAATCAGCCATCAGGAATCGAATCAGCCAACAATATTCTTTATTACTAGTACATCAACTCGTTATACCGCATTACTGAGACTTGTATACTTCTCAACGTGCGATATCAAGACCTTATATCAAAGAGAAAAGTGTTTTGGAATATATAGCTCAAGTACATCAAAGAGTTGACAGACAGGGGAAAACCCCGCAACGAAGAGCTGTACGGTTCATATTATGCAGTGACTACATTTTCCGCGATCCAGACTGTACAACGTGCATGAGGGAGAAACTGAACTTGCCTACTCTTACCTTGGGATGCCAGGTCCGGAGATTAAAATCATTCTTCAAAGTGGTAGAGGGGTTGGTCCCAGCCCTGCATTCTGGAATTGTTTTCACTAAAGTAATAGCCAAGCGAAATATTACAGCAAAGAAATATAAAGAATGTAACGTAAGAAAAAAAAATGTCGAAAATTACGTTACAAATCAAACTAAATGTTGCACAGTAAGGCACTGTAAAACATCATTATACCGACCGAGTTTCCCTCTTTTTTTTTGTGAAACCGATCCTGGTTTGGAATTAACTTCCAGCTGAAGTCGTTAACAGTATATTAAGGAGGTTTTAAAAGCAAAGATTGAGCAAAGTCTTCTTCACTTTGACTACCAACGCTCCCAACGTGCCCTCTCCCACCCGGTGCCTTATACGTCAAGGGCCTGCACCGTACTACATCCAGAACCACACAAGATGACGAAAAAAGGCAGTAACGGTGACGAAATCTAATCAAGCCCCGATGTGCTAAGGTAATGCATCAACTCGTAATACCACTTTGCTGAGAGTTGCAGGCTTCCAAATGCTCTACATCAATATGTTTTCTCCAAGAGACAAGTGTTCTAGATTATAGGCTCAAATACATGATGACGAAGTGAATAAAGGGTGACGAAAAAGGGCAACAGCGGTGACGAAATGGATTAAACCAACAATATGCTAGAATATTACATCAAATCGTTACACCAATTTGTTTAGACATACATGCTTCTCAATGAACTATTTCAAAACGTTTTTGTCGCAGAGATATATGCTTTGCATTCGAGTTCTTCAAGGACAAGTTCACCTTACTAGACATGTGGATTGAGTGAATGCATTTATATGTATAATATTATTTAAGCATATTGTTGCCTCAGTCGATTTTGTCACCTCTTCTGCTTATTTTCGTCACCCTTTACTTGCACCTCATCATGTAGTATAGCCTCTAATCCACAGCACATGTCTCTTGGAGAAAACGTCTTGATATAGCGTATTGGAAACCAGGCACCTCTCAGCAAAGTGATACAAGGATTTGATGTATTACCCAACCTCATTGATTCATTGACAAACACTGCAATTTTGTCACTGTTGCCTCTCATTTTCGTCACCCTACATGTACAACTGTCTCATGTATTCAAAGGACAAGTTCACCTTCACAGACACGAGGGTTAAGTGAATGCAACAACATTAGTAGAACACATCAGTGAAAATTTGAGGAAAGCTTGACAATCCGTTTAAAAATTATGAATTTGTAAAGTATCTGCACAATCACTGCTACATGAGAAGACTATGATGTCATATGCATAGAACCATAATTATGACGAAAATGATAAGAGAATTTCAAAAAACTTCGCTTCTTGAATAAAGTGCATATTTCCTGGACTTGTTACTGACGTATGTTACACAAGTAACATTATCCCCCTCGCCTCTGAAATAGAGAAGTCGATTGTTCTTTTGTTATGTGAGAAAAGTGGAAATATGTTTGATTTTCTTTATACTTTTTTTATATTGCTGTACACATGTGACATCACAAGCCATAGTATTCTTGTCATCCAGCCATGACTGAGCAGAAACTTCAAAAATTCATAACTTTTGAACGGGTTGTCCGATTTTCCTCAAATTATCACTCATGTGTTCTGCTGATATTGCTGCATTCACTTAACCCACATGTCTATGAAGGTGAACTTGTCCTTTGAATACGTGAGACAGTTGTACATCAAGAGTGACGAAAATGAGAGGCAACAGTGACAAAATTGATTCAGCCAACAATATGCTTAAAATGATACGATAAATCGTTATGTATAAAAGTTTTCTCCAAATTACAAATGCTTTGGATTTGAAGGACACGCATGAGCGTTGGCCATGTTCACATATCGTGCGTGTTATGCTTCAGTTTCGTAAGTAGGTCGTGCTTTTTTTTCCCTTCCTTTGCGTGTGTGTGTGTATATGCATCAGCCACATTGGTTAGCTTAATTTTCTGCATTGGCATGCATTCGGAATGGTCAGAAAGATGTTCTCATTTGCATTTGTAAAGAAATGTGAATCAGATTGAATAGGTTTCTCCTTATTTGTTGCCAGGACCACATAGATCGCATCTCGTAATTTCGTGATTGCAAAGAATGCACCATATTTCACCTGTGCCTTTGGCTTTGCAGGAATCTTTTTGTGTCGCAGCTCCTCTTTGTTTTCCCTTTGGACGCCCATGTTACCGCGGACGAGTTCTTCCGTGACAGTGTGATCACGCGTGAACACGACAGAAAATGCCTGTTTAAAAGTCTACGGTGCTACGATATAGGGGTTGATGTCTTGACGGCAGCTTTAGTGATGTTAAGCAAATATCATACAAAGTTTAATACAAAAATATATGGTAACTCAAGGTTAAAAATAATAAAGGGGAGTGATGATATGAAATACATTTCCGAAACGTACAATTAAAGTAAATATCAAGTAGAGTTTACTCCAATAATTGAAGGTTTGCATTCGGCAGTAATTTGGGCGTAGTTTCCATGTGCAAAACCCTCATTGATTTACAACTGAAGTCAGTTGCACTGATTACCATCATTCTTTTCTATTTGAAGTAAGGTAAGATGTAATACACCTCAAAGAGAATGGAGAAGAGTGAAAAAATACTGTAGTAAGCTGAAAGAGACAGGCAAACTGTATTTTTATTGAAAGATTATCTGTAGTATACCTAGGAGAGTAGACTAGCATTTCTTCGGGCTCTGCGACGTGTTTTGATTGACATCCGATGCTCAGCCAATAAAACTTCGAGAGTTGACGACTGACAACTGTCTTGCCACACCCGGTTCCACGCCTCTATTCGGAGGTTTCTTACTAGACGGATTTTTAGCCAACTTGACTTCCACATCGTCGCGCCCTCTATTGACTGCCAATCACTGATTTAGGCTAAAAATACGTCGCCCGCTAGACTAGCCCAGGCGCGGCGGAGTACTGCAACGTTTACGTGTACGCGCAGCTACTCTACCTAGCTAGTTGCATGTATTGCAGCCGTACCTACTGCTGTGTTTTTACTTTTGACTCTGATCTGCTACGTGGACCACAGTGATCCCAAAATCAAGACTTCATTTCAAGTTGAGAAACCGTAATTTGATTATTTTTCTGTGTTTTATACAGAATCATTTTCGGAAATACACTGCAAAAAAGTCCGGTGTTAAATAGTGAACACCGAGCAGGTGTTAAATTTTCGGTGCTCATTTATGGTATTAGATTAACACCTCCGAGTGTCATTTCCAAATTTTAAACTGTTTTTTGAAGAGTTTCTTAGTAACTGCACTTCTTGTTGATTTTTAATTTAAACAAGACGATCAAGAATTTTACATTAAAATACTAGATTTTTGAAAAAATGTGAAAATGAATTTACACCAAAGTAACACCAGCTGGTGTGGTCCCTTATTGAAGCTGGACGGGTGTTAAACCATTGATATTAACACCAGCAAATATCAAATCAACACCATGTGGTGTCATTTTTGAATTAACACCATTACAGTGTCAAAATAACACCAAGTACAGCGTCAAATTAACACCACGAAGTGTCAGGTGAACACTTTTCAACACCATCACAGTGCATTTTTAACACCTGTGGGTGTGGTCCTTTATTGAAGTTTGATCGATGTTTGATTTAACACCCGTGGTGTTAAATCTAACACCGATGTTTTTACAGTGTAGAGAAAGTCTAGACCTACTTCTAGATCTACCGACATCTCAGATCGGCCTAACAGTCAGGCCTGACTCGATCTAAACGTTAGTGTAAGAATGGGTATTGACCAATTCTGTGACGCGCTATGTGTATTTTTGGCATGGGCAGCGCCATTACTCGGTGTCTTAGCAGACCCCCCCCCCCTTTCCACTCCCCACCCCTCTCCCTACATTAGCACGCGCGCAAAATGAAAAACTGCTTTAACCAATCAGCGTGTTTCTACAGAACCCCAAATTCCGGGTCTATCGGATTGTATCCGATAGAGGGGGCTGTAGAAACACACCAGTAACGGTTTCTTTCCGATGCAGATTCCGATACCGATTCCGCTTAACTTAACCGTCTAATCAGCGTGTTTCTACAGAACCCCAAATTCCGGGTCTATCGGATTGTATCCGATAGAGGGGGCTGTAGAAACACACCAGTAACGGTTTCTTTCCGATGCAGATTCCGATACCGATTCCGCTTAACTTAACCGTCTAATGAGGTAGTTCTTTCCGGGGCAGTTTCCAGTGTCAGCGCTGTAGAAACACGCCAGGTTCAATAATCCGATACTGACCCGGAAGACAATCACCAGTTTGACAGACATGTGTACGGTAATGTGGCCATGACTTTTATGTGCATGCATGTTGCAGCTATCTAACGTTGAATTATCCACTTTTACAGTAGTTGGGTGTCTCCAAAACGTCCGAGTATCAGGTTCTAACGTTACTAGTCACAATTTGCCTCAGATTTGACAAACTTGTAAAGAAAATACTCTGAATTTTAACATAAAGAAAATACACACGAACAGGGGCAGGGGTGTTATTTTTACACAGTTGCGCTGTAACGTTAGGACCTAATTTTAAAACCAAGGCAACTAACAGAACACTAGATCTAGTATTAATAGTAACCGTTCTCATATAGTTAGGCCTAATACTTTTTAACGTTAGATTCGAGCTACTAGAACCTATAGTTCTACGAGTACGACTAACTTGTTACATTCTAATTGACAATACTTATAGTATAAACTAACTAGCGCTAACAATACGTGTGAGATGCACATAGAATCTAGTAGGGGTCTATTAAAACTAGATATTCTCTAGGCCTAGGGCCTAATACTTTTTAGTTCGGAAAAGACAAACTCTAAAGTCTAGCATTAGTAAACTAGTGTTAGGGTTTGTTTTACGAACTTTTTGTCGTTATTCTAAAGGTTCGTTACTAGGGTCTAGTTTGTTAATCCGACAAAGAATCAAATAGAAATATTGATCTTGGTAGGGCCTATAAAAATACGACGTTTCGTTAGTCCGAAAATGAAAGGAAATTCAAACATTCATTTACTGAGTATCGAAATATTATAATTGAAGCACATTTTGTCAATCCAAAAGTGGAAAAAGTGAGTCCACTTGGGGTGTAACGTTAGAATATGTCTAGACCTAGTTAACGTTAGATTTTAGAGGCAAGGTGCCTACCTATTAAACAAACTTTACCGTACGTTTAATAGAATTAACGCTATCTAACGTTAACCGTTAAGTGTTTTGTTAGGCATCCTAACAACAGCTGCTTCTGTTCTATTAAAAGTCTAACGTTGACTTGGAATATAACTAACAGTTCTTTAATGTTCCATAAACCCGAGTTTCTACCCGAATTAAATCCTACCTGCCCGAAGAAAGAGGTCTAGCAGCAGTTAACACAGTTAACACAAACAGTCAACGTTAGCCCTCACGTTTAATAGGCCTTTGTTCTAACGTTACTTATAAATCCAATGACACACAGTCGATCCTTTTAGTTGTAACGTTAGGCCGTTTGTGTTTAAGACTCTGACAGTTAGACAAACGTTATACTGAACGTTTTAACTTGTTAAGTTAGAGTGGTTCTCTAGGTCTAGGGCCTAATTTAAAGGGGCCCTGAAATTCAAATGCATGTTGATTTGTGTTGATTTAAAATACCCTCAAGTTCTCAATACCACTTTTGTGGTGAAACGGATATCTAACACGATTAACGTTAGAAACATTCTATTTATTTTTAACGACTTTTTCTTTTTATTGTCCAGATTAACGTTAGACTCTAGCCGTTATGCACTTGTCAATGTAATGACTCACCCCACTACCCCCGGACATGGGTGCGTCATTTCCTCGTTTGGTCCGTCAAATTTGTGACCCAGGTGTGCGTCATTTTACCAGCTATGTCCGTCAAATTTTTGACCGAGAGGTGCGTCAAAATCCCATCATTGTCGTCAAATTTTTGACCGAGGGGTGCGTCATGGTACGTCACTTGGCTATGGAAAATAACACGCATTATTCTGAACCGAGGGGTGCGTCATGGTATGCACTTGGCTATGGAAAACTGCACGCATTTTTGCACGCTACCAGTACACACGTACGTACCGCGAGTGAATTTACAGTGAGCGCTTTCCCGCGGCCGCGGCGGCAAGTGAAAATCAAAGTCGGGAAGCGTTTTGGAGTAGTAGGGGCAGTGATTTTCCGTTTCAAAAAATTGCCTTTTCCGTTTCAGAAAATCATGAATTCCGTTTCAACATGGTGAAAAAACGGAAATTCCGTTTTCCCATATGAATTGTACATACAAAAAATGCAAATTCCGTTTACATGTATTTGCATGCAAAAATGAACAAAAATTAAAAGATTGCTATTTGAAGTTTGTGTACTTGTGTAATCGTGTATACATTCATACATGTTATGCATAGTGTATACCTGATGATTTCCAACCTCTGTACATACCACACACCCATGAAGACAAATGAAATGAAACATCAGTATGACAATTTATTTATTTCGACTGTCAAAACATGCACAGGGCTGTCACTAAACTTTTTTCCTTGGTTGCCAGCCGGGCAACCTATAGAGTTTTTTAGGTTGCCAAATGGCGGTTTAACAAATAGGTTGCCACAGTGATAATGTTCGAAGAGTATTGCATAATGTGTAAATCTGCAAGGTTAATTATGGCGATGATAAAGAGGGCTGTTTACACTGCTGTTTACACGACTGTTTACACTGCTGTCTACAAATTAGAAAAAAAAATATACAAAGTGAAATAAGTCTCTGAGTCTCAGCTAGTGACTTTATGCTAGTCAAGTGTTTTTATTCCTTTGATTAGAAGCTGCAAACAGAATACATGATAATCAGTTTAATAAGCAGTGTTGATAAAAACTTCAGCACTAAAAGAACGATCAATCTACCTGAATCTTTCTTCAGTCAATACATTGTAATCCAGTCAATCATGCCGTGGGACAGTACATATTTGTGTATCACTATCAAAGCCTGGCCTGCAGTATCAACAACTATCATTATGAATGTCCTCTTTCTTGACTTGCTAGTCAAGTGACTTACAGTGTACTACTGTCTAGTCAAGTCTTTATATTCCTTCAGAAGGTCTAAACAGATGAAAAATTTCAGCACTAAAGGAACAATCAATTTATCTTTCTTCAGTCAATAATCCAGACAAGAAACTAGCACTCATCTCACTCTGATCTCTCCCCATTCTGGCCTCAGTCCCCCCCCCCACCCTCCCCCCCCCCAAAAAAAAAAAAAAAAAAACGAGGAAAACACACACACATTGCAACACAACAAAAACCTCTCCCCTACACCTTCCCGATTTTCGTGTTTCTGTCAGGTGAAACGACATGTTCAAATACAAAAATAAAACAACAGTAGATATTGATTGAAACTCAACACCCATTCATGCCAGCCAGGCCAGGCTGCCATAAACTTCAAAGCACATTCCGACAGCTGGCTGGTTGGCAGAAGAATTTGCGCGCACGTGTCAATTTCTTGACTGGAGAGAGAGGGCCTGGGAACAGGCCCTTTCCCTGTTCATCTCCAACACCCCAGACAGTTCATGACCTCCAAGAATGCGCCAGTACGCGCGGTTTCTTCTGTTGATTGGTCTCTCTCTCTCCACCCCACCCATGCCAGTCTGGCATGGCACCTTGGCATCGTGGGATTTTTCTTTTTTCTGCGTGAACTTGGAGTTCGATCACTCTTCTCTCCTGAATCATGCATTGTGCGCTGTGCTCTACACACGACATAGCAGGCTAGGCAGGCATAGCAAGTCACCACTCCACTCACCTGCTGACAGCTTACCGCGAGCAGAAAACAGTTAGACAGTTAGACAGTTTCTTCTGTTGCCGCTACTTTTACTGCCAAAATACTGGCTTTATCATCACACATTATTCGGCGAGACACACGTTGTGTTTTGGAATATAAATGGACTTTCTTCTATGGTTATGATTGTTGGTGTTGGATCAAACTGAGTAAGTGTTCAACAGTTATTGAAATCGTGACAAATCGCTAGATCTAACGCCGTTAGACATCGCTAGAACTTGCAACTAACACAACTTGGCTTAGAAACTCAGTTTCCGCAGTCTGTGAATATCGTGGACATGTAATAATGATTAGTTCACAGCTTCTGTTGGATTTATTTTTACTTTTATGTGTTTTATTTTGTTAAAAAGTGATTTTCCGTGATTTTCCGTGTGGAATATTTTTTCCGTTTCAAAAGGCCGTTTCCGCGTTTTCCGTCCGTTTTCCGCGATCGCGGAAAATCACTGTCCCTAGAGTAGGCCCGAATCTGGCAAGCAAAATGATTTAAAAGCCACCCTTTCTCCTCACATTTTCTTTCCAACAAACTCATGAAATCACGCATACTCAATCTCAAGCCAGACGGACTGTTCAGCGATATAACGATTTCAACCTCACAGTACTAAATAGTAAAATCAAAGATCGTATACGGAATTCCGTATACGATCTTTGGTATACCCAAGGAGGTACTAGGCTTGCCTAGTACCTCCTTGGTATACCGTTGCGTGGTGCGTACTAACTGCGCGTACCTGCTGTAGCAGGCAAGTCGAGTGTTAGTGGTGCGCGACTCGCTCGCTAACGCTGTGCAATTCGCAAGTGAGCAGCGTGATCGTTATTCCTCATCGAACGTACATCGTCCATGTGTTGCATTCAACCGGACTAGAAATGGCCGCGCACATACAGCGCATCTGCAAGACAAGTCATGGCCAGGTGACTATGGATTGCATGCACACATACATTCGGAATATCGTAGCAGCAGAGTGATGTACGGTGAATGACGGTACGGTGCTTACAGGGCCAGGGTAAGGGAAACTTGCCGAAACTTTGACAAATTGTGTTTACGAACCGAAAGAAAATTAAATTGCGTGAATAAAGCGTATGCAAAAATCCTTTCAGTATTTACGGGGTGCGTCAAATGTACCGAGGATGTCCGTCAAGAAAGTGACCTAGGTGTTCGTCAAAAACCCCGTGTTGTCCGTCAAAAAAGTGACTGTGGTGTTCGTCAAAAACCCCGTGTGGTCCGTCAAAAAGTGACTGTGGGGGTGCGTCAAAAACCCCGTGTGGTCAGTCAAAAAATGACCATGACGCACCCATGTCCGGGGGTAGTGGGGTGCGTCATTACATTGACAAGTGCATTACTTGGGAACGCCCACAAAAAAAAAAAACACCTTCCAAACTAACACGTTAACGTTAACGTTAACGTTAACGTTAGATCTACTTTAAGACATTTCTAATCAATATTATTCCTCATCTGTCAGTCATTGGTAAAGACATCAGTAGATCTAGATCTATGTAATGCAGTAGAAAAGTACGTCTACTGAAATATTTAACAAAATAATAAAAAAAACACCTTCCAAACTAATAGAATATAGAGCTTCTAGTTCTAGATTGACTTTAAGACATTTCTAATCAATCTAATCAAAATAGAGCCTATAATATGGAATGTTTCTTAGAACCACCCTTATATTCCCAAAAGTGATGTTTTCAAATAAAATTGGATTTCAGGGCCCCTTTAAGAACGTTAGTAAAAGTACTAGGCCTATATTCATAGTACTTGGTAACGTTAGAATCTAACGTTAGGCCTAATGACAAGTAGAAATGTGGAAATCAGTAACATGAATAGTCTAACATTAGAGCTAACTTGTAACTAGTAGTAAGATAGACTAACGCTAGTATCCAGTCGCAGTAGGCCCAACGACTCTTTACGCCTAATAAAAGTAACGTGTAACTGCTAGGCCCTAATCTAATAATTTTTTTTTTATCTTAACTTTTTAGCGTTAAATGTTAGACTAGAAATATGCCTAACGTTGGGCCTATCCCAACAGTTGAGTAGGAGGTTCTACTTCTACTCTAGAAACTAGTTAAATTGATGATAGAACTTACAGAACTCAGTCAGACGCGACATAAGCTGTGTCTCTGTGAACTGCTGTTGTCTCGTCACATGTGATAGGCCCCCGCTAATCCAGTTATAAAAATCCAACCTTAAGATCCGTGAAAAATTGACGAACCAAAGAATTGGTAGAAAACAAAACTAGTTTCTAATCCATATAAACGTTGGAGCTAACGTTAGAGTAGGAGCCCTAACGTTAAGTTAGATGAAAACAAATTCGTCCAGCAGCCGGTCGTAACTTGTACCCACACTAGGCCGGGCCGGCCGGCCCAGGGCTAGGCTAGCTAGGCAGGCCCTGTGCTCAGTTTCGTTCAATCGGTGATCGCATCCGCATCATCAGTAGATGCTTGACCTTGAACCAGGCCCACAATGCACCAGCCAACTTTCCAGACATCCGGTCACACCTGCATTCAGGTGGAGAATCGGATTCAATCCGATTATGCGCTTTCTGTAGAAACAACCCGGTTCCGCGTTAGCGCACTGTTTGATTACGCGCTTGCAAATGCTAGGTCTATCGGATTCTCTGTAGAAACACGCTGTAATGAGGTAGTTCTAGTTTCCAGTGTCAGCGCTGTAGAAACACGCCAGGTTCAATAATCCGATACTGACCCGGAAGACAATCACCAGTTTGACATACACGTGTACGGTAATGTGGCCATGACTTTTATGTGCATGCATGTTGCAGCTATTTTATCTAACGTTGAATAGTTGGGTGTCTCCAAAACGTCCGAGTATCAGGTTCTAACGTTACTAGTCACAATTTGCCTCAGATTTGACAAACTTGTAAAGAAAATACTCTGAATTTTAACATAAAGAAAAGACACACGAACAGGGGCAGGGGTGTTATTTTTACACAGTTGCGCTGTAATTTTAAAACCAAGGCAACTAACACTAACGGTTAGATCTAGTAACCGTTCTCATATAGTTAGGCCTACAAGTTAATACTTTTTAACGTTAAATTCGAGCTACTAGAACCTATAGATCTACGAGTACGACTAACTTGTTACATTCTAATTGACAATACTATACTAACTAGCGCTAACAATACGTGTGAGATGCACATAGAATCTAGTACAGTAGTAGGGGTCTATTAAAACTAGATATTCTCTAGATCGTCTAGGCCTAATACTTTTTAGTTCGGAAAAGACAAACTCTAAAGTCTAGCATTAGCAAACTAAAAGGGTTTGTTTTACGAACTTTTTGTCGTTATTCTAAAGGTTCGTTACTAGGGTCTAGCGTTAGTTTGTTAATCCGACAAAGAATCAAATAGAAATATGGATCTTGGTAGGGCCTATAAAAATACGTTTCGTTAGTCCGAAAATGAAAGGAAATTCAAACATTCATTTACTGAGTATAAAAACATAATTGAAGCACATTTTGTCAATCCAAAAGTGGAAAAGTGAGTCCACTTGGGGTGTATAAACGTTAGAATATCTCTAGACCTAGTTAACGTTAGATTTAGAGGCAAGGTGCCTACCTAACAAACTTTACCGTACGTTCAACGCTATCTAACGTTAGCCGTTAACTGTTTTGTTAGGCATCCTAACAACAGCTACTTCTGTTCTAAAATCTAACGTTGACTTGGAATATAACTAACAGTTCTTTAATGTTCCATAAACCCGAGTTTCTACCCGAATTAAATCCTACCTGCCCGAAGAAAGAGGTCTAGCACAGTTAACACAAACAGTCAACGTTAGCCCTCACGTTTAATAGGCCTTTGTTCTAACGTTACTTATAAATCCAATGACACACAGTCGATCCTTTTAGTTGTATCGTTAGGCCGTTTGTGTATGTCACAGGGGACTTTCCTCTGAATGTGGGGAACGAAAGTCCTCCCTGCGACTGGGATCTTTTCTATAGTCAAAGGCTGACTTTCTCTAAATGCAGCAGATTGTTAAGCAGACCATTCACTCAATCAACTCCTTCAACTTGTGCAACTACAGTGCCTCGAAATAAGTAGCCAATTACACAGTGTTCTTATAATGTAACAAGCAATAAGATTTATTATACTCGTCTCAAATTATGGTCGTTTACAATTATAATAACATGGTACAAACTTGAATACAGATTTCCAATTCCACTTGATCTTGAGCTTGGTTGCTCTGCTCGTTGGTTTATTCTAGAAGCTCCCGTGCTTGGTTGCTCTAGGTTGTAGACGATGCCCTGCCTGAAGTAGCGGGTCGTCTCCCCTTACTTCTGGTCCTCTCTGGACCCTAAACTTGGTCCTCGCTGGAACCCTAAACGGTGGCTCTCTCCCTGGAACCCTAAACACCCTGTTAATTTAATAACATGATACCTCCCTTATAATTTGTGGTCTTTAGTTATTCCTGATTCTTATTCATATAACTTAAACAAAACATATGATTATATATTCCATCATATCAACATTGATTAGCCACACATAATTTCCATAATAATGTTTCACCATGGATAATTATCTTTCAATGTGGAATAGGGGTGATTAATCAGCCCATTAAAATCTTAGCGTTGTTCTAATTCTCTATTTCTTTCACAATGCAATTAAAATTCGGTTTGACATACAACCATCACACATACAATGCAATATCGGGAATTACATAGGAACTTACAAGGCATAAACAACTTCAATTAAATGATCGTGTACTTACAACAGTTGTTGGTGTTTACACTCGAATCCTCCTAGATTCTCTGCTGGATGGTCAGGCTGTCCCAGCCGAAATGCAACAATCCCTGAATCACACTGATTCCAAATAACACTCTGCTACTCTAACTTCGCAATCTCGAAGTACCGTAGCCTGGTCCTGAGTGTTCCGCAAATAATGTGGCATCTGAATTTTGTGCCCAAACACTGCATATTTATACATTTGTTGGACCATAGGTCTCCATGTAAAATTAATTAAATGAAGTCAAGTGACTTCCTAGAAAGTTTTCATAGAAGTCCTGCCCCCTTTTCTTATTGGTTGGCGTTTTCTGTCTGTCAAAACTTTCCTGAGTATCTCATTTTGCATTGGTCAAGCCTCTGCTTGACGTCATCACTTCCTGTCCACGGAAACCAAAATTCTTTGAAGTGGTCCTGTTTTGACCTAGCTAGAAACTTGTGTTTGACGTCGTGAATGACGTCCACATACCAGATAGTATGAGGCATACTACCAGGGATACCCTTTCCTCGTATTTTGACGTCATGTAGGGTTTACTCATCCCTAAAACATTTAATTCCAAATCACTCTCTTTTACTTTGATTGTGCATCGCAACATCTCCTTATATGGTTATTTTGATGCAAGCTTTTGTCTTTAAAGCTGCACTTCTTTTGTAACCATTGCCATAACATCAATTTCTTACATGAGCTACACAATAACCAGTAGTACAATGAGACAAATTATTACGTGACAAATACAAAATATGTCATATCATGACACAACCCCCCATTTCAAGATAGTACTGCTATCTACAATAGTATTTTCACGTATGAAACTAATTTGTCCGTACATACACATGACAATATCAACATTCGATAATCCCCTTGATATGGGTAAACCTGCCCCTCTTACTCTGGACATCGGCTAAGGAAGTCTGCCCCAACGTTATCTGTTCCCTTGACAGCGGTCACGTGGTAGCGGTAGGATTGGAGGGCAAGTGCCCAGCGCAAGACTCGGTTGTTTTGCAACTTAGCCTTGGCAATGTACATGAGGGGACGATGATCCACCTCAAGTTCAAACTCTCTCCCATATAGGTAAACATCGAACTTTTTTACTGCCCATGCAATTGCGAGGCACTCTCGCTCTATGACGGCATACCGTCGCTCTGTGTCTGACAACTTCCGGCTGATGTATGCGATAGGGAACTTCTCTCCCTCTACGCGCTGCATGAGTACTGCGCCAATGCCTACGTCAGACGCGTCAGTCGTAAGTATGAACGGGGATTCATGGTCTGGAAGATGGAGTATGGGGGATGAAGTCAGTCGGGACTTCAGCGTGTTGAACGCCTGCTCTTCCAGGGGTCCCCAGTCTACGCGGTTGGCTCTGTCTTTCTTTGTTAAGTCCGACAGCGGTGCGGCGATAGCTGCGAAGTTGGGTATGAACTTGCGGTAATACCCAGCTAGCCCTAGAAACGCGCGTACCTCCCGCTTTGTTTGCGGCACTTCCGCCTGCAAGATCTGCTCTACTTTCTCGGGGTGAGGCTTCAGCGTGCCGCCACCTACGACATGCCCTAGAAAGTCGAGCGTCTTGAAGCCCACATGACATTTACTTGGCTTCGCGGTTAACCCAGCATCTGCAAGCCTCGAGAGTACAGCTTGCAAGGAATCCAAGTGTTCTTCCCAGGTCTCGGAGAACACAAGGATATCGTCGATGTAGTTCACTACATTGTCGAGTCCAAACAGCACTTCTCGCATCAGCCGTGAGAAGGTGGCTGGTGCATTCACCATACCAAATGGCAGCACGGTGAAGTGAAACAGGCCTTCAGCGGTGACAAATGCTGTTTTCTCCTTATCAGACTCGGCCATGGGTATCTGCCAATACCCCTTGCTGAGGTCGAACTTCGAAAAGTACTTACCTCTTGACAGCTTCGCTAGGAGAGTGTCAGCAATCGGAATAGGTTCTGGGTCAAACACAGTTATAGCATTCAATTTGCGGTAGTCGACGCAAAATCTGTTACTTCCGTCCTTCTTTTTCACTAGTACGATCGGTGACGCGTACTTGGATCGTGATTTCTCTATCACGCCCATCTTCAGCATTTCGCTCAATTCTGCTTTTACCGCAGCTTGCATAGATTGTGGTAGGGGATACGGCTTGCTTACCACGGGGTCAGCGGTAGTAAGTGTCACTGAGCATTCCATTGCGTTTGTTCGCCCTGGTACATCGGTTAATTGCGCATCAAACTGATTTAGCAGATCGGTTACCTGCGCTGCTTGTGACTCGGTCAGTTCCGCATCTATCACCACGTCAGCCACGCTCTCATTCTGCGATAAGGCGGGCAGTCCTATGCACGGTCGGTCGAGATCGGGTTCGACCTCCTCCTCGACCACGGAGATGGCATTCGCTTGGACTCCATTGTCCCTACTTCGCGCACGGTCAACATACTTCTTCAAGAGGTTAACATGGTAGGTCTTGACCTTGCCATTGACCTCAACTCTCACATCACATCGCCCTAGTGTGCCTGTGACCGTATACGGTCCCTGCCATTGCATCAGGAGTTTGCTTGCGCTCGTTGGCCTCATAATGAGCACTTTATCGCCAACCTCAAACTTCCTGTCACGCGCCTTTGCGTCATAGTACTTGGCATATCTTTTCGATGCGCGCTTGAGCTCCTCATGCGCCACTTTGCAAGTCTCCTCGAGTCTCGCTCGTAGGTCCACAACATACTCGTATGTTGTTTTGACCTCTTCGTCGACTGTTTCCGCTTCCCAGATTGTCTTAATCAGGGAGAGAGGTCCACGTACAGTCCTACCATACAGTAGCTCAAACGGACTAAAGCTAAGGCTAGCTTGTGGTACCTCCCGATACGCGAACAACAATGCCGGTAAATAACGGTCCCAATCTTTGGGTCGCTCTGCACTCATTCGTCGCAGCATGGCTTTGAGAGTTCCGTTGAATCTCTCAACCAACCCATTGCACATGGGATGGTACGGAGTTGTGTTAAGCTGCTTTACGGACAGCAAACGCCCTAACTCCCTCATTAGCTCAGAAGTGAACTGCGCCCCTCTATCAGAGAGAATCTCGTCTGGCAAACCTAAGCGGCTAAACATCTCGACAAGCGCCTCAGCCACTCGCTCGGTTTCAATGCTCGGTAATGCAATAGCTTCTGGGTAGCGAGTTGCATAATCGACCAGCGTCAAAACATACCGATTCCCACGATCGGTCTTGGGGTCAAAAGGTCCTACGAGGTCAATCGCCACGCGCTTGAACGGAGTATCAATGAGCGGCATGCTCGCGAGCGGCACGCGACCCACGCTCCCCTTATTCACGGTGCGCTGACAGATATCACATGATATGCAATATCGCCGGACGTCATCTCCCATACCTGGCCAATAGAAGCTTTGCTGTAATCGGTCGAGTGTTTTCTGTGTTTTTAGGTGCCCAGACATTATGCCATCGTGGGCAAGCGCCATTAATCCATCACGGTATGCGCTCGGTACGGCCAATTGTCGAACTGGCTTGCCATATTCCAATTTTGTAGATTGGAATTCGCGATAGAGCAGGCCTCGATGCACGAGAAACTTGCTCTCATTTCCTTTGCTTGTGGTCGTTTTCTGACCACTCTCCGCTGCTCGCCAAGCTTTCGCTAGCGTCGGGTCAGCCTTTTGCGCTGCTTCATACTCACCTTTACTCGTCGCGAGTGAGAGTGCACTTGCTGTCGGCAGTGGTTTGAGGGGTTTCGCACTTTGCGCCTTCTGGCCACGTGTCTCTACCGCCCCTCCCTCGGATGATTCTACCATCTCTTCCTCCTCTACCACTACCTCGTCACTATCAAGTGACCACTGTGGATCGGGATTATTTTGGTCCCTGACCCCGGGAATATTCCCCAAAATAAGCTCATACATTGGGTCTTCCATAACCAGAGCTTCCACTTCCCCAGTGTAGAAAGGCGTGTCTACCCATACCCTAGCAATGGGGAATTCTCTGACAGTCCCGTCTATCAAAACCACCCTCTTCTTCTGCCCTGCAACAATCTGAGGGGTTCTAACGAACACTGACTTTACCACGGCTGTACTACAGCCACTGTCCCTTAGAACGGACACTACATGCCCTTCTACTTTTCCCTGAAGAACAGGCATGTTCACACCTGATGGTCTGACTCCCGAAGAGCATCCTGCCTCGAGAAGGGGTATTTCATCCCCCGAAGCTAGCTTCACATACGAGCCCGGCTGTCTTGCCGTTTCATATCTAACGGTGTTAGCCTCAATACAGGCAGCCCCCTTTCGGTCCTGACTAGTCTTCTCCTCAGACCCCTTCATTTCATCCAAAGCAGCAGCCCGGTTTAGTCTCGGACTATTCGTTTTGGCCTGGCAGTTTCGAGCCAAATGACCTGCCTTCCCACAAACATAACAACCACTTGACCCCTTATTTCCTTGTGGGCCACTGAATTTGGAAGCCGAATGACCCTGACTTTGGCCCTTGTCAGGTCGCTTTTGGTCTTTGTAGGAGTTGCTCTTTTGTTCCTTATGGGGGTGGGCTTGACTGTATTGATCCGCTAGCTTCGTCATTTCATCTAAGTTTGTCGGATGTCTCTCGCGAACAAACTGCTTCAGCTCTTTCGAGCTCCTGGCATAAATTTGATCCATTATCATCAATTGAATTAGGTCATCAAACTCAGCCCTAAAACCAGCTAACTCTAACCAACGCAAGAGATAGCGCTTCAGCCTCTCGGCTAACTGACTGTGAGTCTCGCCAGGCTCTACCTGCGAGCTCCGGAATTTAGCTCTAAATCCCTCTTCGTTCAACTCATACCTTTGGAGTAAGGCAGCCTTTAATTCATCGTAATCATTTGCAAGTTCTGACGGCATTCGGGAATACACTTCCAGGCCTTTGCCCGTCAACAGTGTACTGAGGGGTAGGGCCCACTGAGTTCTGGCCCATCCCATGCTTTCCGCATATCTCTCGAATCTGCATAGATAGGAATCTAAGTCATCTGTTTTCTCATTGAAAAGAGGTAATTTCACCTTTTTCATGCCATTACTAGGGGAATCATTCCTAGGTCTGGCTGCTGCGATTTGCAGCTCCAGCTCTTTTATTTTCTCCAAATGTTCCCTTTCCTTTTGTCGTTCCTCTCTTTCCTTTTGTCGTTCATCTCTTTCCTTTTGTTGCTCCTCTCTGAGCTTTTCTTCCTTCAAGTCTAGTTTCTCCTTTTCATCCCTAGCAAAATCGACCAATTCCTTGCCTGTCAGCCCTGCCTCCTTCCCCACTTTTATGAGTTCAGAATACACATCCATTGCAATGTACAGTCACGTTACTATAGCAACAATCACTCAATGTAATCTGACCTTAAGACACTGGACCTTGAGCCTAACTCTCACTGGCCAGACAAGTGGCCACTGGCGGTCTAACCTTTGGCTTCTTGTTTCGAGTTATCAGTTGCACATGAGTTGACTGGTCTAGTTATTAACTTTTAACAATTGCTGCCCGGGTTCTCCACCAATTCTTGTCACAGGGGACTTTCCTCTGAATGTGGGGAACGAAAGTCCTCCCTGCGACTGGGATCTTTTCTATAGTCAAAGGCTGACTTTCTCTAAATGCAGCAGATTGTTAAGCAGACCATTCACTCAATCAACTCCTTCAACTTGTGCAACTACAGTGCCTCGAAATAAGTAGCCAATTACACAGTGTTCTTATAATGTAACAAGCAATAAGATTTATTATACTCGTCTCAAATTATGGTCGTTTACAATTATAATAACATGGTACAAACTTGAATACAGATTTCCAATTCCACTTGATCTTGAGCTTGGTTGCTCTGCTCGTTGGTTTATTCTAGAAGCTCCCGTGCTTGGTTGCTCTAGGTTGTAGACGATGCCCTGCCTGAAGTAGCGGGTCGTCTCCCCTTACTTCTGGTCCTCTCTGGACCCTAAACTTGGTCCTCGCTGGAACCCTAAACGGTGGCTCTCTCCCTGGAACCCTAAACACCCTGTTAATTTAATAACATGATACCTCCCTTATAATTTGTGGTCTTTAGTTATTCCTGATTCTTATTCATATAACTTAAACAAAACATATGATTATATATTCCATCATATCAACATTGATTAGCCACACATAATTTCCATAATAATGTTTCACCATGGATAATTATCTTTCAATGTGGAATAGGGGTGATTAATCAGCCCATTAAAATCTTAGCGTTGTTCTAATTCTCTATTTCTTTCACAATGCAATTAAAATTCGGTTTGACATACAACCATCACACATACAATGCAATATCGGGAATTACATAGGAACTTACAAGGCATAAACAACTTCAATTAAATGATCGTGTACTTACAACAGTTGTTGGTGTTTACACTCGAATCCTCCTAGATTCTCTGCTGGATGGTCAGGCTGTCCCAGCCGAAATGCAACAATCCCTGAATCACACTGATTCCAAATAACACTCTGCTACTCTAACTTCGCAATCTCGAAGTACCGTAGCCTGGTCCTGAGTGTTCCGCAAATAATGTGGCATCTGAATTTTGTGCCCAAACACTGCATATTTATACATTTGTTGGACCATAGGTCTCCATGTAAAATTAATTAAATGAAGTCAAGTGACTTCCTAGAAAGTTTTCATAGAAGTCCTGCCCCCTTTTCTTATTGGTTGGCGTTTTCTGTCTGTCAAAACTTTCCTGAGTATCTCATTTTGCATTGGTCAAGCCTCTGCTTGACGTCATCACTTCCTGTCCACGGAAACCAAAATTCTTTGAAGTGGTCCTGTTTTGACCTAGCTAGAAACTTGTGTTTGACGTCGTGAATGACGTCCACATACCAGATAGTATGAGGCATACTACCAGGGATACCCTTTCCTCGTATTTTGACGTCATGTAGGGTTTACTCATCCCTAAAACATTTAATTCCAAATCACTCTCTTTTACTTTGATTGTGCATCGCAACATCTCCTTATATGGTTATTTTGATGCAAGCTTTTGTCTTTAAAGCTGCACTTCTTTTGTAACCATTGCCATAACATCAATTTCTTACATGAGCTACACAATAACCAGTAGTACAATGAGACAAATTATTACGTGACAAATACAAAATATGTCATATCATGACAGTGTATAAGACTCTAACAGTTAATAGACTATACTGAACGTTTTAACTTGTTAAGTTAGAGTGGTTCTCTAGGTCTAGGGCCTAATTTAAAGGGGCCCTGAAATTCAAATGCATGTTGATTTGTGTTGATTTAAAATACCCTCACGTTCTCAATACCACTTTTGTGGTGAAACGGATATCTATTCTAACGTTAGAAACATTCTAACGTTATTTATTTTTAACGACTTTTTCTTTTTATTCTCCAGATTAACGTTAGACTCTAACGTTACTTGGGACGCCCACAAAAAAAAAAAACATCTTCCAAACTAACACGTTACAAGTTCTAACGTTAGATCTACTTTATATAAGACATTTCTAATCAATATTATTCCTCATCTGTCAGTCATTGGTAAAGACAGTATGTAATGCAGTAGTAAAGTACGTCTACTGAAATATTAACAAAACTAAAAAAAAAACACCTTCCAAACTAGTTCTAGATTGACTTTAAGCCATTTCTAATCAATATAGAAACCTAATCAAAATAGAGCCTATAATATGGAATGTTTCTTAGAACCACCTTTATATTCCCAAAAGTGATGTTTTCAAATAAAATTGGATTTCAGGGCCCCTTTAGAAACGTTAGTAAAAGTAACTCACGAAACTGTTAGGCCTAACGTTAGAATCTAACGTCAGGCTTAATGACAAGTAGAAATGTGGAAATCACAATTACCGTATGGTCGCCACTTGTGTGTAATTTTTATGCACATCTGGGCTGGCGACCTAATATCGGCAGTGAATAAGTTCGCCGTTAACATGAATAGTCTAACATTAGAGCTAACTTGTAGTAGGGCCTAGTCTCGTAGTAGTAAGATCCAGTCGCAGTAGGCCCAACAACTCTTTACGCCTATAAAAACGTGTAACTGCTAGGCCCTAATCTAATCATTGTTTATCTTAACTTGTTAGCGTTAAATGTTAGACTAGAAATATGCCTAACGTTGGGCCTAGCCCAACAGTTGAGTAGGAGGTTCTACTTCTACTCTAGAAACTAGTTAGAATTGATGATAGAACTTACAGAACTCAGTCAGACGCGACAGAAGCTGTGTCTCTGTGAACTGCTGTTGTCTCGTCACATGTGATAATCCAGTTATAAAAATCCAACCTTAAGATCCGTGAAAAATTGACGAACCAAAGAATTGGTAGAAAACAAAACTAGTTTCTAATCCATATAAACGTTGGAATTAACGTTAGAGTAGGAGCCCTAACGTTATAAAGTTAGATGAAAACAAATTCGTCCAGCAGCCGGTCGTGGTTAAACTTGTACCCACACTAACCGGCCTGCCCAGGGCTAGGCTAGCTAGGCAGGCCCTGCGCTCAGTACAGAGTGCTCAGTTTCGTTCAATCGGTGATCGCATCCGCATCATCAGTAGATGCTTGACCTCGACCCAGGCCCACAATGCACCAGCCAACTTTCCAGACATCCGGTCACACCTGCATTCAGGTGGAGAATCGGATTCAATCCGATTATGCGCTTTCTGTAGAAACAACCCGGTTCTGCGTTAGCGCACTGTTTGATTACGCGCTTGCAAATTCTAGGTCTATCGGATTCTCTGTAGAAACACGCTGAATGACTCTAGCCGGGTTCACACGTACACCAATTAGCGGGATACAAATCTCGAGATTTGCATCGCGATCGTCATCCCGAGTTTTTTGCACGTGTGGACAGAAAAAAACCCGAAAATTAGCGGGATAAGCATCGCGATGCTAATCCCAAGAAATCTTGCGCTGGTTCGCCAATTAGCGGGATAATTGGCCCCGCGCTGGTACGTGTGAACGGTCGGGATTACAATCTCGAGTTTTTACATCCCATCATACAATGCGCACATCACAACAGCGAGGCCTCTGCGAAGAGGTCCTTCACCTCTTTGGAGCACAACAACAACAGCGCGCGAACCACACCACTGACGCGTAAAAGACAATGGACAAAGGTAAGTGCGCGCAAGCAGTGATAGAGAAGGGCGCTGTGTGACCCAGTTTGCAGGCTTTGTTGTTGTCTCTATCGGCAATTAGCGGGATAATTTGGTACGTGTGGACGCTCGCCAAATTAGCGGGATACCGATCGCGATCGCCATCCCGCTAATTTGGTACGTGTGGACGCTCGCCAAAAAACTCGGGATGAGCATCGCGATCGTCATCCCGCTAATTTGTACGTGTGAACCCGGCTACTGACAATGAATTTTATTCTTGAACGGCCCCGCCAGGGGGCATGGAAGAATAACAAACAAGTAAATGTTTTATGGCTAAACAATAGCCGGGTTCACACGTACAAAATAGCGGGATGACGATCGCGATGCACATCCCGAGTTTTTTTGCGAGCGTCCACACGTACCAAATTAGCGGGATACCGATCGCGATCGCTATCCCGCTAATTTGGTGAGCGTCCACACGTACCGAATTATCCCGCTAATTGCCGATAGAGACAACAGCAAAGCCTGCAAACTGGGTCACACAGCGCCCTTCTCTATCACTGCCTGCGCGCACTTACCTTTGTCCATTGTCTTTTACGCGTCAGTGGTGTGGTTCGCGCGCTGTTGTTGTTGTGCTCCAAAGAGGTGAAGAACCTCTTCGCAGAGGCCTCGCTGTAGTGATGTGCGCATTGCATGATGGGATATAAAAACTCGAGATTCTAATCCCGACCGTTCACACGTACCAGCGCGCGGCGAATTATCCCGCTAATTGACGAACCAGCGCAAGATTTCTTGGGATTAGCATCGTGATGCTTATCCCGCTAATTTTCGGGTTTTTTCTGTCCACACGTGCAAAAAACTCGGGATGACGATCGCGATGCAAATCTCGAGATTTGTATCCCGCTAATTGGTGTACGTGTGAACCCGGCTAATGGGCGTCTCGTACTGAGTGCGCGAATACTTGCTTAGTGCGCGAACCTTTGTTACAAGTGCGTGATTAACATGTTGCCCGGGGTGGGGGGAGAGCAGGGGGGGGGGGGGGGTCGGCTAAGACACCCACTATGGCTGCGCCCAGTGCGATGAAACAGAGCGGGTTGATAGATATCTATCAACCCGCTCTGCCATGAAATGTCTGCTGCCCTCAACGAACCCGATTTGGTCAATAGACCCTGCAGAGTTTGTGATTCCTGTGACTGTGGTCCAATCATGACGAGTGTTTGAAAGCAGTACACTAGGTGGTTTGCAATTCTCGGCCTAATTGTTACATTTATTTTTGGGCCTTCCTGAGTTGGCGGTCACTAATTTAGTATTGTGATTGTGGACAAGGTGTTGTATAAAACGAATAATTTATTATTTTGTTCGTGCATTGGGGCACGTAATACCGCACTCGGCGCGAGATTCGCCACTGGTCTATTCAACGCGGCGCTACGCGCCTTGTTGAATAGACCAGTGGCTTATCTCGCGCCTCGTGCGATATTCGTGCCCTAATGCACTCACAACTCATAAATTATTCGTATATGAGAGAATTATAATTCCAAGTAAAATAACATTTAAAACTTGTTTTTTTTTCTCTGTATAAAGTAAGGAGGCAAAGAAAAACCGTTTCACTGTTTAGTATGCTATAATCCTATCAATGCATTGCCTCTTTGAAATAACTTTAGTATCATTTCATCTGCAATCTGTACATAATAGCATACTTTTTTTGTGAACTGTGGTGAAAAGCTCTTACCTGACAGTTCGAAGCCTCATCGCCTAGGATCTTGTAGAAGTCCGGGTAAAATTGTGAGTCCTGTATTCTTACTTTACGCAGTACACTGCTCGAACACATGCTCTCCGCCAAGTCACGTGACACAGTTCTTCCGCATTTCAAAAGTTGCATATCTAGAGATTTCTGATAGAACGAATATGAATTGACAGTAAAGGAAAGTAATTATCCACATGAAGAATGTGGTTGATAAAAGTACACGCAGTTGATTGGAGGTTTGAAGCTCAGAACAAAAGGGATCATTATTTTGATACACGTTCGATTCATATCGTAATATCACTTATCACCACTCATGAAGAGAATAATTCATTCTCATTTTGATATAGTATGAGAAATAGCAGAGACACGATAACTATGACTTCATCCATGCTCGTGTTTTGTGCCCTAAACAGGTATATGCCCAAAATACATAATCATGTACTGTACACGATACTCAGTTTGACGTCTCCCTTCGATACATGGCGTCTTTAGTACAATCAAAGTTGAATGATTACTTCAAGGGGCATTTTGACAACTGTAACTGTAGCGAATCGATCTGATTTTATTCGCCCATGAAACTGTTTTACATTCTCCGTAGAGTCCAATCATTTTGCCATAAGAACAATAAAAGACATAATTATTGCTTGACTCATCATAACTATTGTATTTTTTCTAAATGTCACAAGGAAAAATCTATATACAATTTACAAAAAGACACGTTCTGATTGATTACAAGATACAAGTGCATAAATTAAGTGACATGGTGATTAAGATTTAAAACACATAAGTTATCATAAGATTAACTGTGTCATACGAGGAAGACAATTATTTTACACTAACACTACTTAAGTCGATATTACACTTTACAAGATCTTGCATTTCAGAACGATTTATCCAATCAATAGCACCTGGTCATGTCTTAAAACCAACTTTGAGTAAAGCTGTTGATTTTGCAGATTATACACTCGTTTTTTTTTTTATTTCTGCATTTTCTTTCTCCGAATACAATTGCAAATGAAAACAAAATGATACAGATACATACAAATCAATACAAAGAAAAATCATTTGCGTAAAAACATTCAGTCTGAAGTGACATAATTATGATTCAAAACAACATATTAAGGCATACTGTATCTATTAACAAAGGAGAAATCAATACAGGGGACCGTCATCAGAAGCAGAGCTTGACGTGGATGAGGCCCTATCTGAATATGTGATACCAATGTAATACAACACCAATTATATATGTACTCATAAAACTCTTAATCTTAATACACGAAACGCATTTTGCTACAGAAAAAAAAAACAGAAAAGAAAAATAGACTTGGCGCTTTAAACCAAGAAAAAACAAACAGCACGCAGCACCATTGAAAACTGAATGGTATAGTAGACAATATAAGTGTAGGTGTGTGCGAGTGACAGTGCGTCGTGTGTGCAGGTGACAGTGCAAGAGAGAATAAAGGCTGTAGCATGCCTATTTTGTGGGTAGGGTGGGATTTCACGGAGCACGCGAACGATTTGCGAAGGACAAATGCGAATGGCAAAATCCAGCATTCGTATTTTAGTCTGCAAAAGATCGCCAAACGAACGTGAGGGTTCGGAAGCGTCGTCAATTGTTCGCGAATGTCGTTTTTACTTCGGCGATGATTTCAAAAAAGTTTGAAATTTTTTGCGAACCTTTTCCGCACACTTGGTCGTGATTTGCTCGTGAATTGTTCTCGAAAGTGTCTTTAAAGCCTCGTCATATGCGCAAGACCTTCGCAAGACACGCGCGATGTTCGCAAAATGTTCGTGAAACCCCAAACAGACTCCGAAACTTTGGAGAATGTCTCGCGTATGTTACGCGAAATCTGCGAAGTTTTTCCGATCATTTTACGACGTAATCGCAAACTGTTCGCGTACCTTTTGAGACATTCTCGCGAACGTTTGGCGCACGTTTGGGGATGTATCACCTATACGTTTTCTACAAATAAAAATCGTACCATACATCTAAACATCAAACAATCATTAACAACTACAGTAACAAAAGAAATTAAAGACTACCAAAGAAAAAGACATGTTTGATATACAAAAAAAAAATCGCAGAATACACTTAATATTAATCTAAAGTATGCAAAATTTCATTTGAACTGTATATAGAGATTATGTGTTGGAGGAACTGCAAAAAAAAAATGAAATGCTTTACTAGTGGAGATAGGTCCTAGGGAAAAAATGTAGGCAAGCACACGATAGAGAAATGAGAGAAAAAGAAAGGAGAATAGAGGAACGAAAAAAAAAATCAACTTAAGACAGCTTCCACCTCTCCTTGGGTACATTTTCTCCCATGATTATTGAACATTTTTCGTTGTTCGCATTTCCGTCGCGTGTTCTTCGTGTACGTAACATGCTGTACTTTATAGCAATGATACACACGACATTCGCACATACGTCGTGGAAACTTCGCGCAAATTGCGCAAAAATAGTTTTCGGCTTCATTGTCGGAACACATTCGGAGAAAAACTTTTCCGAATGTTGGATTTTGTCATTCGCGTCCTTCGCAAATCGTTCGCGTGCTCCGTGAAATCCCGCCCTAAGGTATACGCTTTACTGAATGTATGCAATATCATTATCAAAGAAAGGAACGGGAGGGAATGAAAAAAAAATAAAACTGAAAACCACTTTGCATGGATCAGGGCTTACTGAGACTTCGGAAAAAAAGAAAAAAATACGTTGGTCAAAGACTACTAACTGGAAACATATTTCAATAATAAATGCTTTTTAAAATGAGCTTTAAAGGAAAAAAGTGAAGTACACTGCTTTAATTGATCAGGTAGGTTATTCCAGAAATCGGGACTGTAATGTCTAATTGATTTCTGAGCTAGAACAGTTTTGGGGTTTACAAGGTGAAAATCTGTCGGACGGCGAGTTGGATATGTGTGTATATTCGAATTTAAGTGAAAAATATTATGAAATAAAGAGGGAAGTTGATTTGTTGCATACTTGTACATAAATATACCTGTTTGTAAAATGTGGATGTCCTGAAGCTTCAAAGTATGCAAACGATGAAATAAAGGATCTGTATGAGATAAATATGTGGAATTAGTAATAATAAGAATAGCACGCTTTTGGAGTAAATACAATGATTTCAGTTTAGTAACACTAAATTTCACACAGGGAAAGACGCACACATAACTACGGAATCTTATTATTGTTCTACACAAAATTTTCTGAAATATTTCAGATCAATATTCAAGCAGCGTCACTCACCACTTTGTTCTTTCGCACCATGAACACCACTCCTGACACTCTGTGTTCTGGTGAATGGGCTAGTCTGTATTCACCCCATCGTTCTCCCACTGCTCTGGTGGCCTCCTCAGTATGACACTCAAACGCAACGTCAACACAGAAATCACGTTTATCATTCTCTTCGTCAACACTGAAAAATGATGAGAAGTAACTGGTATGACAGTTTATCAAGCCTTTGATGATATCAAGGCCAAGCTCTTTCCCTGAAGCTGAGGCGAAGTAGAGTACGTAGCGAAACTCCTTGGGTTGACGAAGAAGTTTCTTTTTCACCTTTTTGTACTTGGTGCGGTCATTGGTGAACAAATACCCAATATATACCCCTGCAACGTATTCTTGAAACAGTTTGTGAGGAAAAGAAACAGTTGTCAAAACCAAGGATGAAATGTTAAAATTGCGTCGACGTTCCCTTGTGATGACATCTCTTTCTGTAGTCAGAACTCCCACTCTGCAGCATGTTTTCATGGCTTTCAAACACTTTCTGAATTTGTTTTCAGGAAATGAAAGATTTCTGTCCAATAAACCGTTTAGCGCTATCTCGCTTATTTCTTGAATTGCCATTCCAGCTTCATTTAAATGCTCAGCAATGTTCTGATTCTCTAAATTTGAACAAGCCTTTGATGCGTAATGTTCTTTCAGAAAAGATATCATCTCAAAAAATATCATGGAGAAAGTTTGCAAATGTTGCATTTCTGTTCGCCTCTCTTCACTGAAGTCTTTCCACATCAGACAAAGCATCGCACAGTAGATAGGAAATGGAGCCATATTTGACTGGACGACATCATTTTCTTCCATAAAACTGATCAAGCTTTCTGCAAGATTGTCGTTCGTCGCAATCCGAAAGTACCTCGTAATGTAAGTTGATAAATTCTCCTTATTAAATCCATCGACGCTAAGAATAGTGTAAGCGTCAGCAATAGCCGTGTCCATCATGAACTCGTGTGTTCTCCATGGTCGTGTGGTCACAATTACTTTGCATGACTTATATTGCTGTATTCCCAAAATCCGAATGACATCACTGCTGTCAATTTCACTTAATTTCCCGTTAAACTCATCAAACCCATCAAGTATAATGAGGACTCTATTTTGATTTCTTGTAATGTAATCATGTATTTGGTTCATTTTTGCTGTATTTCCATCAGAGAGATATGTTTTTACAATACTACCAATACTTTTTTTGTTGGTTACATCTCGAAGAGGTATTAGGAGCACCATGTCCAGATCCTGAAGAATCCGTCCCTGGCACCAGTCCCAGGCAATCTTAGCGCAAAGTGTTGTTTTACCGACACCTCCCTCACCTTGTATCAGAAGCCGCTTTGAAAGGTTTCCATTTTCATCGTTGGTCAGAAGATCGTCGTATGTTATTGGTGTCTTACACTTGCTATTTCGGTCTATGATACTTATATTCGTATAAATTTCATCTAATTCAACACGCTCCATAAAGTTGAGTGGATCCACCGTGACCTTGCGTCGTGACACACAGTAATATGCCTTCAGCTCTTCCTTGCATTGCTGTACTTGTTCCTTGGTTAGCGGTGATGGTTCTTAGAGGAGAAACCAAAAGATAGCAAAAGTAAAGACACAAAAATCATTATTGTACATACTTATGAATGTACATAAATACCCGCCCACTAAAAGATAGGCATATTATTATGCATACACAGATAGACAGAGAGGGAGAGAGTGAGAGAGAAAAAAAAATAGGGCCTGGAATATAATAAATCGATTGATCCAAAAGTGTAAACGATAGTTGCTGATGAAGGATAGCATTACAAGGCACTCAATCCTACAAAGTGTTACGATCAAATCATATTATTATTTCTTTTTTCTTTTATTTTCTTCGTACAACGAAATTACGAATGTGCTTAAAAAGGATAAGATGTAATCTTGAAAATAAAAAGTCACTGTGCATAACGTAATAATGCATTTTTTATAACGAATAAGTTTGTGGTTATCTGCATTTATTATTTCTTACTCAGCATTAATTCTTCTTCCTCGTGAAATATTTCTGGTATGTTTGGTCTTCGCCAGCAGGGGATCCAGCCACATCCTGAAATATATCAACAGAGTGTCATCATCAATGATTGTTTTCATTTAAAATTATATTCTGGGCGCTATATTTTCCACACCTTTTTTCGTTTCCCCTCTTTTCATGCCCACATTTTCAGGTCACCATCACGTCAAGAATACGCTTATGACGTACTGTTTGATGCATTTTCCCCTTTATGAATATTTCTTTTATTTTAGAGCGATTAATCATCCTTGGTAGTAGATTTGAGAGTTCTGTGTACACGGGATATTCGGTCGTCTGTACTAATGTTATTTTTGTATCAGAATGATGAAAAATGCAAAGAATAAAAAACAAAGAAATACAAATACAAACACACACACATTCACAAATGACTACAAATTTAAAACCTTACAAAAATAAAATAGACAGACACCTTTTCGCGGTAGGTAGTCCGGATGTTTGCTTTGAAGATACTTTCCAACTAGGAGAGATAGGATGACTATAGCAACAGACACACCAATGGCGAGTCCGATGATGAGACCAACATTATTACGTTTCCCTGAAATTTGATAAAGACACAAATGAAACACTCTTTCACTTATTATCAAGACATTACATATGGATATAAATAAACGTTAATATCTGTGTATTGATGGAGTCATCCTACGAGACCGACACCCACGAGCCACATGGCCAACTAACTCGACATTTCAGCAAAAAAAAAAAACTAAAACAAAAATGGTTCATGAGTCATATACAGTTCATGAGTCATACGGCCCGTCACCTCGTTAGCACAAAAAAAAAAAGAAAGGGGGGGGGGGTCCATGAGTTCGACACTATGCAAACAAGACCTACAAGTTTGACGGGTACTAGGCCAAACAAAAGCAAAAACCAAAAGCACAACAAAAATAAACATGAGACAGCCACTTGCATGTATGCCTATATATTAAGCCAAGCGAGTGCTTGGCTGGTGTTCCGTTTTTACAGGGAGGTGGAAGAGAGCTCTTCCACCTCCCTGGTTTTTATTACCTAAACTCATTGACCTTACTTGCCTAGTAGTATCGATATCACGGACTGTATGACTCGTGAGCTGTATAACTGATCGTTGGTGTCGGATTTATGACGCGTAGCCTTGTCAATGTCGTTGTGACGTGTTTTTCCCCTACTTTTTCAATGAAAGGAAATGTGTTAACATTTTTTTTTACTACTTTATTGGAGACTAGCAAAATGAACATCTTTTTTTCCCCCTTTTTTTTTTGGGGGGGGGGGGGACTTTGCTAAAAAAAAACAAAACAAAACAAAAACACCGAATTGTATTTCTCCGTGACCAATCTCAATCAGAATATTGGGCTGGAATATCAATTGTATACCAGAGACTACTCAGAAACATAGAATTGACGACATTTCATGAAACCTGTTGAAGGTAGAACGTTGATTTCTCGGGTCGACGTTCCATTCAGCGAGTCACCGGTAGCCACGCACATGAAGGTTTGCTCTGTCCCACGTTTAGCTGAAACAGTGATCGTCTCGAACCTCTCGTATGTGCCGTCAGTAAGTGTGTTCTGTTGTGAAACCACGGAATTCAGTCTCTTTCCCGACTCCTCCTTCCATAGCATGGAAACGTTAGGTTTGAACCCACTCACGACACACGTAAGATTAAAAGAAGGGGTGTTGGAGGGATATTGGTATGTGCATCGGCTTTGACGAGATTGACTCTTGTCAGCGCATTCCTCGATTGTATGTCCGGTTGCCATCGCTAGAGAAATACAAACATTATTTTGAATTGACATATCATTATATTTTGTATTCCAATCCAGATTTCATTCAGCATTTCCAAATATCTAAAAAGACTTTTGCAGTTTGTTTTTATTCATGGAAAACAAAATCTTTTTTATTTATCTTACGGAATTGGCATAATTACAAATGAAACTAGAACCCAACATTGTTCATTTTGAAGAAAAATGAGAAGTGGCTATCATGAATAGGAAAAAAGAGAAAGAACTGTCATGTTTGTTTGTTTTATTTTTAATCTGTACGTTATTAGGATGAAATTACTGATATTTAACATGGAAATGTAATATCGAATCACTTTTACCATAGAAAATCAATGAAGTGACAAAGAGTAAGGTAGTTAGAAGAATAGTGACAAAATTAACTTATTTTAATTACCAGAAAAATATTGATAATTAGGTGAATAACGCATTACCTTTTTAATGACATATATTTTCAATCACACATTATCAAAATATCCATTTGGATAAGTGACTCAGTGCAAGGACTAAAGCAATCAAGTTAAGCTATCAAATTCACGTGATTTCCTGCTTATTTAGGGATCACTTGAATGCTCGAACATTGGTAATTTCTATAGGAACTCCAGAATGTACAGAAATTAACATAATTATATCTAAATGAAACAATGTAAAAAACATGCTGAAAGTGCCTCCGTATGTTCCTTCCAAATATTGTTGCTGCATTTTGTCGCCTTTCTACAAATCACTGCTTAAAGGGGAAAATCGAGCATATCTTTATCACAACATCTTAACTGACTATTTCTGGCCAACGTGGGCAAAACGTGTTGGATATGTGACAACACAATAGGACGGGATGAACACACGACGGGATGGACACTCGTAACAGGCCGTGATTCCCGTGAATGCCGTGTCAAATGTTGAAACTGCATGTCAAAAATTTGCCACAGCAGTTCCGGTGCCAATGAGAAACCTATCAGTCTCAGTTATCGAACATCACGGCTACAATAGAAATTGGCTGTACTGCTTGTATTGTAAGTTGCCTGTAACCCCGTGCATGACAGATGATTTAAATAATATTGACAAGGCATTATTTTACCGCTTTACCAGGATTCATTTAGCTTGCGTGTGTACGATTTTTTTTTTCTATTTAAGCTAAATCATTGAGAGGACTGTCATCTTGTCCAGTCTAGGATCGTCCCATACCACTATATTATGACATGGTGAAAAAGAAAACCTTACTTACAACCAATTGTGATGATCGTGGTATTTTCAACAATTTGGGTATTCTTCAGCACCACCTGACAATAGTAATGACCCCCATCTGCCACCTCCAAGTTAGTGATGACGAGGCTGAAGTTCTTGTCCATATCAAACCGTTCCTCACTGCTCGGAAATTCCCCATCAGCGAATGTAGCCTTGGTCGTCCTCTGCTGCTGACCTGGGATTCCCTCCTTGAGCCAGAACACTGCGAGAGGATCTTCCTGTATGTCACATGGCAATCGGATGTCTTCTCCCTTCCATCCTTGAACGTTGGGGGCAGTGCCTACTACTGAGGCTACAAGATGAAAACATTAACAAAGTAGGTTCATTTCCTGCATGCATGACCTACTAAGCTTCATACACTAAACTGTCTTCCCAGAGTCACCTCCTCATATGATGCATGCTTGTACCGATCTTGGTGCTTCCCTTTCTCTAGAATAACTAACTATTTGGAAAACCCACAGTATTTGTTACGCTTTCATTAAGAGTTGTAGCATTATTCTTACTCATACGAATTTTGTGGGTCGAGGCTTTTGGATGAGTTTAGTCTATCTGATTCAAGGTCCAGCATAGCTTTTTATCCAAGAAAACTGAAAATCATATACTTGTAATGTTAGCTTATTATAACAACCACCTGTTTAAACTCTGTTATAAACTTCTCTCCATATTTCGAAGTTCATCAGGAAAGCACGGATTTTGTTCATATCACAAACACGGATGTTCAAATTCAAATTCAAATTCAAAGTTTATTTCATTTTTCGACAAAACATATGTTTCACTTCTTTTGATAACAGAGAATAAGGTAAATAGAACATAGTGAAATGAAAAGACTGTACAACAATTGAGGACCTATAGTAATCATACATTGTATAATAAAAAAGAAACAGATGTGATCGAAGTGAAGTACATGTATACCGTTGCTTAAAGTGCGAAAAATGGAGGGACCCACTAAAAAGACAGAGCTTGTAGTATGTGGACCCCTCTGAAAAAGAACATCGATGGAATCGATTCATTTGTAAATACAAAAAATAACAAAGTGGAAGAAGTCTGGAAGCCCACTGAAAATTAGATTACCAGATATACACTTTCATAGACGCGAACAAACAGGAAACAGGACTAGACAACAAGACAACTACTGAAGAAAAGGTTGTACAGGACAAAACGGGATGGACAAGACTGACAAACGGAAAACAAAATAGCAGACAAGAACGCACAACAGAAACAGAAACAGAACAAACAGAAACAGCCATCTTCGGCAGAAGCATGCCAAGAGAAACAGAAGATAGTTGTATTTTGACGCCTGAAAAAAGACAAGAAAATAGAAAATAGAGGGACGTATGAACAGGAGTAACATACGGAAAGTCAACTTCAAGACGCTATGTTACACTTGCACAATCACTGATAATTGAAATGAACCAACAGTAACCTTAATGGGTATTAAAAAACATATTTATTGCTGATAAAATGTACGTGGGCACAAAATGGAACTTGCTTGTAACCCCAACGAGAGTCAATAACGTCGTGATTCTCCTTTGAAGCACCACAGTAAGTGCTGACAAGAAAAAAAAAAAAGAAATGCTGTTTTAAAGAAAAAAGAGAAAAATTGGGGCCCTTTACAACAAATGATTTGCCTCAGACAATACTAGCATAAAACAAACATAATAAATCTTAGAGATATTAAACAAGAATCTTTAATATACCATGATGTCTCCACAAGGGAGCTCATAAAAATATCGTCTCCACGATGGAGCTCATAATGGGCGTCACCTCAAAGGAGCTCATACAGTCTCTACGAGGGAGCTCATATAAGAAAATACAACTATTGAATATTGATTATTGTTAAACAAATATTATCCGGAAACCCCCCCCCCAAAAAAAAAACCAAACAAACAAACAAACAAACAAACAAACAAACAAAGAAAAAAAATAATAGAAATAAGAAAAAAAAAGAAAATCATCATATCTATAAAAAAAATCATTATAAAGGTGAGAATATCTATGTTGATGAATACCTCATATTCTTTACGCAAATTCGAAAAACTATAATCATAATACACGTGAGCGTGTATCGCACAATAACTCATCCAAGCGCACACACTCAAACATACACACACACACGCACACACACCCAACCACGCACACACATACTAATATTAAATGATATATAGTATTTGAAATGAAGCACACACACAGTTATATACATTGCTGCCCATAGAGAAAATTACTATAACTGTATCATTATTTTAAGAGAAAGAAAAAAGGATATAAAAATGGATATACAGTGTATATAACACAGAGCTCTGGGCATCATAACAATGTTTCGGGGCAAAATCAGTGATATTTATACAGCAAAATATTTTTGCAGCAAAACAATTGAGAAATATTGTACAAATATTGTGGTGGTTTCAAAAAAGAAAGAAAGAAAGAAAGAAAGAAAGAAAGAAAGAAAGAAAGCTTTTATCAACGCCCCTGCTGGAAAGAGCATAGTATTTCACGATGTTTTCACAATACTATTATGTTCACATAATTATTATAGTCAATTGCTTTCACATTGTGGTGTAGTTTTTCATAGAGTGCGTGCATATAGTAATGTTCTATAAACTGATGCTTCCCAATGTGTTCACAATGTTAAAAACTCTGTAATTCAACAATGTGAAGAGATTCCACAACTTGTTCACGATGTGTTTGATAACATTCTGTTCTCATACTACACTAAAGGGACACATAATTGTCCTTTCCAGCAGGCATGGGCATTGGCAGGGGGCAATTCGTTCATACAACCTAAACGTAAAATAATTCTCTTTCGTCAAAGGCAGTCTGATGTTACAATGAAATGAACTTGAGAATCAACGAAAAAAAAAAAAGGTTGTGAGCTCATCTCTAGGGGAGATTTTTGCATTGAAAAGCATCGAAGTTAGCACACTCAATGTTCATAATAATTTGTTTTTGAGCATTGAGCTGAGAAAAACACAATTTGGTTTTGCCTTATTTAAGTTTACATCAGTCATCATGACATGTGTTGACTATAGACCAATATTCAAACAATGTCAAAGAAAATAACGAACAGTAAACAGAGTTCCAAGGTACACAGGGATTCCAGGTATTTTCCAAAATCGGTCATTTTCAGGTAGCTTTGTCGTTTTGAACACATTTCATTGGCATCTCTCGGTTGGGACTCGACAACGCTAAACTTACTGCATGATCGGGACAATAAAGTTGGGCTTACCTTCTCCAACGTGGCCACAGAACAGAGTAATAGCCAATCTTAATAAGAGAACGAGGTCGTATCTTCTATCCATCACAATCATGTAGTCAAAGACTGAGATAGTTCACAAAGAATAAGTTGAACACACTTTTCGACCGGAATATCCCGAGAGACTGCCAAGTAATCTAGATAAAAAATATCACATCTCTTTTAAGTGATAGCCGAACACACCCATGCCTTGCACCCTTCCGAGACCAACGGAATTCTTTCGTTGAGTGGGCGCATGGAAATAATGGCGACGCAGCCGTTTGCTAGCTGCAAATTCGCACATTACAATGTATATCGCATAGAGCATAATAATTGACACAGTTCATAGCACACATAATTGAAAGGTTCAATGTGGAATGCATTTACCCATTTGCTCATAATTTTGCATGACAATAACTTCATACAACGCATACTGAGTACACATTCTCTTCCCGCGCCCAAAGGCAGACCTGAAACGAAACTAGTGCTATTACCTTTAGAATTAGATTGTGTGCAGTCCTCAATGTAGGGCATGGTACTGCAGCACACATTGCTATGATGATTGAAATGTTGAAGGTTCAAAATTGTATATGCTTACAATTAAATTCTCATGAATCCGCTTTATACTCGTTTACAGCCTCTGATACCTGGATAAAATAGTGATATCCGAATTATTCCTGAGAAAAAAAAAATCATATTGCGCTTCGTTTTGCGACACTGTGTGACCTATTATGTAGAAGATGGTACTGACAATCGCTCCAAATGGCTTAAAAGTGTTAAGTGGTTGACTGCTCAACTGCTGTCGTATTGACATTGTCTCATCTATATACAGCCTAAAAATAAAGCAGAAAAGAAAACAAGTGAAGTTCCGGTTATTATAGGCAATTGTATTCTTAAAGGAGTTTTATCCGAAATTGCAGATCCGTTGACTCATATTTTCAATTTATCAATTTCCAATGGTATGTTTTCTGATAAAGTGAGACTGACTAAAGTAATTCTAATTATTAATCTAATCATCGACCAATTTCTTTATTTTCTCCATTGTCTTGTTTGTTTGTTTTATTTCCTTACTATAAAATCAACATATTCCATACATAAAGGTCAAGAAAAGGAAAACATACGGAGGTTGGCCATTTTCAGTAGTGACAATGATAGTCACTTCTGGACCCCATTTCATAAAAGATGTTAGCATGGCAACTCTTGCTGGAATGGCAACTCCCAATAGCATTAGCCAATCAGGAAGCTGGATTCTTGTCGTTACTATGACAATTGCCATTCCAGCAAGAGTTGCTATCATAAATCAACCTTTTTTTTTATGAAATGGGGCCCCAGGTCTTCCAAAGGGCCCTGTTCGCTAAAATGTCACACAATCAGGGACCGATAATAGAATAAGATATACCACAAACAGAGATAGAACGGTTGATACATTCCTACATTGTGACTACATAATATACCATATTATTGTATATTGTTCATAGGTTTGGAGCATATTAAAAAAAAATCAAGCGGAAGGGATATCGGTTCTGTCTAAATTAAACTTAAAAACGGGTAAAAAGTCTAATGTATTAGAAGAAGTAATTTATATTAGAATTATCTTTTTTAATCAACATAAATATTTATGAATTCTCAGTTTCTTAGAAAAACATAGCACTATTAATGCAGTTCATCATTTCGCTGACAAAGTAGTTAATGTAATTGACAATCATTCGCATCTAATTAGGATTTTTTTTTTTACTTCTCCAAGGCCTTCGATACAATTAATCAGAAAATTTCACTTTACAAACTATTGCATTATGAAATACGTGGGAAGGCTTTGCAGCGGTTTAAGAGTTAATTATATAAAAGAAAACAATTTGTTACGTATAAAAATAACAATTCAGTTGTATTCTGTCATTAAGTTTTTTAGGACCTTTGTTATTCATAATAAAATTATCAATGATTTTTCTTCTGTATCTGAATTGCTTTCCTTTATATAATTTGCAGGTGATACGACTGTTTTTTTTTTCTCATGATGATGTTGATGTTCTTGACCGACTAATTGAGTCACGGCAAATATATTATCACTGAATGTTCAAACATGAAATATATGCTTTTCAGTAACACTGTTGATGTATTGAATTGTAACAGAGTTTTGGAAGATTTTAACTTATAAAGTGTATCAAATTTTGCATTTCTTGACATTATTGTTGACAACATGGGCGTAAATCCCGTGGGAGGGGAGATGACTGGTATGTATCCCCCCCCCCCACCCAGAAATGGAGAAGGGGGATGATATTCCTCGTTTGGGAGTAGCCACAATCACCCCCCCCCGCAAATTTCCCTAATTTTTATCTATATTTTACAATACTTACTCTTTTCATAGAAATAAAACTCGAATATCTCACCAAAAGAGGGCACCATATCCCTGAATTTGAGGCCTGAAAATGCAACATCTCCCTTGTGTGAGAGGGGGCCTATATCACCCTCCCACACCCTTTCCACATTTCGCAGCACAATTTCCTGAATGCAAATGTCTCTTATCTTTTTGATGGAAGCAAAACTGGAATATTCCAACAAAAAAAAAGTGTGCACCTATAAAAAGTACAGGTCTGATATTGCAAAATCTGCCTCATGTTGGAGTTGGAACCCCCCCCCCTCCCCCGCCTATGTGCACGAATCCTGGGGGCAGGGGTAGATGTCAACCATGAAAATATTGGAATGGCAAACATAATCGTGTTACCACCCCCCCCCCCCCCATATTTCCCGAGATGTGATTTTGTTTTTGCTTTTTTGTTGAAAATTGTTCAAATATTTCACCCTTCAGAGCGCACCAAATTGCTGAATTTTGATCCTGAAAATGCAAAGTCTCTCTCGCGTGTAGGGGGGGGGGGGGGGACACACACTCCCGTTCGGTCCTTGAAGACTTAGTACACATTTGTGGACTGCTGACAGATTTCTCGATGTGGGTGGGAGGAGATATTTAGATACTTTCAATTATCGGAGGGTTCCCTCATAGATTTCTAACACATTTCTGGGATTGCAATTCTCCCACATTCCATCATACATGTGTTTACGAGATGTTTTCATCTTAATTCTACTGTAAATAATTCCTTGTATGCAGGGCGTGGATCATAGAGGACGGGGGGGGGGGGGGGGCAAATATATCATTTGACATCCCAATGATACTCGAAATTATTTTTTTTTTGCGTTTTGATAAAAAAGCTGTCCAAATATTTGGACCCAAAGTGTGCACCAGATTGCTGAATTTTGATTCTGAAAATGCAAAATCTCAGTCGCGTGGGAGGGGGATACCCCCTCTCACATCCTCCCCCTTCCCCCGACAACTTCGCACAGATATTTCAACTGTAAGTCCCCCCTCCCCACATTCATGAAAACGAATTGACGCCCCTGTCCTCCCATGCCTTCTCTCTCTCGGTCGCTCTGCTCTCTCGCACACAAATGTTTTCCATGTTTTGCCCCCCCCCCCCCCCGCCCATCCCCATCATTAAAACGGAACGAAGCCATTGCTGAAGATTGCTTTACTGACTTTTATTTAAAAAAATGAGAAACACAATGGCTATAAAGAAATACCTACATTATTAATGCAAGCCATATCCATATTATCATTATTTGTGACAGTGCACCTCAAAACAAACAAAAAGTCGCCAGACATGAATTTTTAGTTAAGACCATATTCTGAAAGAGCAGACTTTAAGCTTTAAAATGATGTATAACTCAAAGCAAATGGACTCTCCTAACCTATCTAAATATTGGAAAGAAAGCACAACCTCAGAAAAAGTGTGAACTGAGAAAAGAGGCTCTGAAGTACAGTGTCTATTCAAGCGCTTCATCTTTACCAAACCGTGCTGGCTGTGCGATGAATGGGACAAAAAACAGGAAGTAAACCACTGGAGTAACAACAGTGAAGGGATTATCAGATTAAACTGAAATTAAGCATGTCTCATTAACACATTCTTTCCATAATTGATGCCAACTTTCAAAGCAGTAGCACTATCCTTGCAAAAGTTATTAGAGTTGAAAGTGAAGAGTGTGGACAAGGTTTTTCAGAAATGAAAAAGGGATTCTGAAGACACACCTAATCACACTATTCTATCAAAAATGTTCGAGATAAACTGCTAAAAAACACACTTTCCTGCCCGTTGTATGATACCAAATTTTAGCATAATGTAAAAGAAGACCTGCTCTTTTAGAAAATATGAAAAAGTCAAGTTCGGCTAGGTTGACCCATTTCACTTGTTTTCAGTCCTCACGCAAAATCAGTGTGTGCGACTTTATGTTCGTTTTGAGGTGCACGGTCACATTTCAATTCCATTTGCGCATTACGAAGGACAATTCAACATTTTTTAAAATGAAGGGGTGTCAAAATCGTCTGTAAAGCAGAAAGAAAAACAACAATAAAGAAATCTTCATATTTTTATTTTTATTGCTTATCATTTGAGATTCATTTTCAATATTCATACCTCTATACAATTGAAAGAGATCACCAAGCAACATGCCTGTTTGATACGGTTTCATGGGGCGTCCTCCCCGTCAAGCAGTAGCCATAATATGTGATTGAAACTTAGCAAGCCACACTTCTGCAATACTCCTGTTGTGCAATGATTATTCCCGTTGTTATGATATTGCAATATTTTCTGTGTGTGTGTGTGTGTGTGTGTGTGTGTGTTTTTTTTTTTGGGGGGGGGGATATTTATTTTTTCTGATCCACATATTTTGTGTGCGTTTTACACCTGTATTGATAAAACTGATATTTTTTATTCACCATACGATTTATATTGACAATCTTATATATTTTTTTTTTCAAGACAGTGCAATTTCTATAACACACATATTTTCTTTTAAAATGATGATAATGAGTTGCATTGAGATTATTGTGTGATATTGATTGAGTTTAATACCAGTATTTAGATTATTATTAGAAAATAATTGTAATTGTTATAAGAATAACTGAAATGTGAAACATAAATCAATGTTGATATGTTTGTATGCTTATTGCATATTCGTGGGTAGCCTCCCCCTTATATGTACAAGGTGTTTATGTTTTTGTATAACTTTGATCATTAATGATGTATAATATGTGACTCTGCACCTCAAAACAAACAAAAAGTCGCCAGACATGAATTCTTAGTTAAGACCATATTCTGAAAGAGCAGACTTTAAGCTTTAAAATGATGTATAACTCAAATCAAATGGACTCCCCTAACCTATCTAAATATTGGAAAGAAAGCACAAACTCAGGAAAAGTGTGAACTGAGAAAAGAGGCTCTGAAGTACAATGTCTATTCAAGCGCTTAATCTTTACCAAACCGTGCTGGCTGTGCGATGAATGGGACAAAAAACAGGAAGTAAACCACCAGAGTAACAACAATGAAGGGATTATCAGATTAAACTGAAATTAAGCATGCCTCATTAACACATTCTGTCCATAATTAATGCCAACTTTCAAAGCAGTAGCACTATCCTTTCAAAAGTTATTAGAGTTGAAAGTGAAGAGTGTGGACAAGGTTTTTCAGAAATGAAAAAGGGATTCTAAAGACACACATAATCACACTATTCTACCAAAAATGTTCGAGATAAACTGCTAAAAAACACACTTTCCTGCCCGTTTTATGATACCAAATTTTAGCATAATCTAAAAGAAGACCCGCTCTTTCGGAAAATATGAAAAAGTCAAGTTCGGCTAGGTTGACCCATTTCACTTAATTTCAGTCCTCACGCAAAATCAGTGTGTGCGACTTTATGTTCGTTTTGAGGTGCACTGTCACATATTGTTAAAAACATAGTAATGTTAAAAGATTATATGGATTGAAATGATAATTCTAATACTTTACTAGTAATATAAGATGAAAAAGAAATAGATTCCTTATCTTATATCTTTTTGCACATCTCTTTCCAAGTATTCTCTTGTGTCTCTGTCTATCTCTCTTGCTATCTCCTTCCTGCACCTCCTGTGTTTCTCCCCCTTCTTCTCCATACACAAGTGTTTAATATCTCTTATGTCATCACTGCCCGCACTTTTTTGGTATGTGTATGAACAAAATGTGAAAGTTGTTGGAGAAGTATAATGATTTGTGTACATTTCATATATTTTAGTCTATAAGTTTGTGTACGTATATATTATGTGACATGAAGATTATGTTTTTTTTTTTCTCGCAGCTTTTCAAATGATTGTGTATGTACAAGTGTATTTGGTTAATTTTGATATTTTGGTTATCAGGTGTCTTATATATATATATATATATATATATATATATATGTATATATATATGTATATGTATATATATATATGTATATATATATGTATATACATATATATATATATATGTATACATATATATGTAATCGTGCAGTTTTATGTTTTAATAGCAGAATGATTGCATATGGCAAATCTCTCGTTTGAAGAAGCTAAACCCCTGTAGACAATGCCAGTGTATATCAAGGACTTAAAAACCAAAGATATAAAAACACCTGTTTCTTGACCCTGGCCTAATCTAAGCACCAGTCACCGCCAAAGCGGGGAAGGGGGGGGGGGGGGCACCCGTGAGAGGAGGAGATTATTTTGGTTTTGGCATGGGCTATGTAGCTCCATGGTGCGTGTGTGTGTGCGTGCGTG